>NC_084953.1:4026394-4028894 GCF_949316205.1 Platichthys flesus | reverse complement strand
GGTAACAAAGTGTTGGAGAAGGAACGATGGGTTATTTGTGTGTTTCAGACATGATGAGTGTACAGATTTCTGACGTGTGTAACTCTTCTTGTTTGTCTCTCTAGTCGACTCCCTTACTCCCACAGTCTCCTGTTTGGACACAGTTGGAACTGATCTTCTGGTCGACAACCCCCCCCCCCCCCCCCCCCCCCCCCCCCCCAGGAGGAGGAGGAGGAATCAGAAGTGGTGATAGAAGATGATGGTTGTTAAGGAGAGAGAAATGTCTCCCTCCCTCTCACTTTGGCTTGTCTCTCTCCTTCAGCCCGTCTCTCTTACCGTTTCACTCCGGCTGCACTATCAATGGGAGCGTTCACTTTGCTTTGCATGATACATATGACGGCTGTATGTGTGTGTGTGTTTGTGTGTGGGGGGGGTTGTGGAAGGGGGGGGGGGGATTGTGCGTCTGCATCTGACAGAGTCCAACAGTCCACTCCAATGCATGAGTGGCTTGGAGAGATGCCAGCATGTAAAACCTAGCAACAAGATTTGACTTGGCCTGCGGAGAGGGGGGGAGTGAGAGCGAGAGTGGGGGGGGGGGGGGGGAGCTGGCATATGCACAGCATGGGCATATGGATCTTTGTTTGACCGTTTTGGACCATTTAGTCATTCTGTCATTCCAACTGGACTACTTAGTGAATTGGTGGTACTTCTGGTTCTCACACACACACACACACACACACACACACACACACACACACACACAGGGGTGAGCCAAGACTTGACTCGGCTGCTCTACAGTCTGTTACTGTTCACATGGCCCTGAGTGAAATGAAGAACCTTTTCCAATTAATCCTTTTAACCAACATGTGTGATCCCTGGCTCACGTGGACGCAGCCTTCACACTCAGCGGTTTGGGGCCAAGTCCAGACAGTTCGTAGCCTCTGGGGCTTTTCCTGACCATCAACACTCAATCGGCCTCGGAGGCAGGGAGCCACTGGTTTTCATCCACTTCCAGGTTTAATACATCACAAAACCGTGTGCATGGATTGATTTAAAGACCAGTCTGATGTGTCTTCACTGGGACTGAGGCTGGGACAATTCTGTTGGTGTTTTTTTCCTCCTAGTATTTTGATTTTTTAAATAAAAGAGATCTCTTAACCTCTCAATCCTCTGTGAGCAGGGGGCTAAAAGCAGGATTGTAAAAGCATCTTAAACCCTCCATGATCCTGTTATGATGCTGGAAGTAGGTGGTGGACTCTGAACCACCACAAGCATGTTCACTCCATGCAGCCGTTGGTCCGGTGCAGGGCTCCGAGCATGTTTTCTTTGTTCAGTCTTTATCTTGCACACAAATGAACACAACACTGAAAATGTGCAGTTATCTACTATGTGTTTGAGATTAGCCTCTCAGAACAGATATAAACACGTTGAACATGATATCAAAGCTCTCCTTAAAGGGATAGTTCACTGAAACCTGAAAATTCACTCATTAAAAAAAACACTTCTGGAGTAATTTATTAAAATATTTGACTGAATTCTAATTCTTCTCCTTCGGTCTAAGGATAACAGACTGATTAGGATCATAACAACATATATGTTTGATGCAATGTTGGGTATCAGGACTGATGGTATATAAATATAGACGGATTAATCTTTGAAGATTGTCAGTCACAGTTTCTTAAAGATGATTCACCTCTCATCCAATATTAGTTGTAACTGACACAAAAATAAAAAGGACACTTATTGCACTTTACGCTTCTTCTCATTTGAATAATAAAGTCTTTTAGCATTTTCCTGAGGATTTTCTTGTCTCACTCTCTAGTTTCAAATCTTCTTCAATACAACATGATGTTCATTTCCTACATGATGATCCACTTAGAGCTAAATAGACGATAAAGCATTGCATGCATTGGGATGCCGTGTGATATGGTATACTATGGTTACTTCTGGTTTAAAAGAAAGATGGCGACGCATCAAAACGGCTCAAAAAGACCAATGGGTGACGTCACGGTGACTTGACACTTAGGTATGAGACCTGAAACAGCTTTAAACATGTCTGTCCCTCCCTGTCCTGATGTCTCCTGCATTGTTATCCCTGTTTATGGCTCTTCTGCAGCAGACTCGCTCTCAGCAGGGACCTTGGGTTGTGTTCACGTCACCAGAAACAAACTTTCACAACGTGCACATGGGTCTGAAACGAGCTGCCGGCCCCGCACTGCCAGGCTGGACTGAACTCCACTTGAAATGAGTTGAGAGAACTTCTCCCCGTGTCATCTCCTCAACACGGCAGCGTGTCAACCGATCCCCCGCGGTTCCTACCAGCAAGAATTAAACCATTTTTTAAATTAGCCCTGTTCAGAGAAACTCTAAATCTGTCATGCTCTAACGTGGTGTCACATTCCCTCAGATTACCATCATTACAGTAATTAATGCTTTAATTTCTGGGTATGTTTTGAAATGAAACCCAAAGTGCCGTGATTTTAATGTAATATGGGACTAATGTGGTATGGAACATTTGGTA